>NW_027466909.1:2225000-2257500 GCF_046128005.1 Genypterus blacodes | reverse complement strand
CTTGGCCGGTGTTTGACGTGTACATTGAGCCTTAATGTACATGTTTGTACACCTTAATCATTAAGCTGTACCATCTTGAATACAGTTCTTCACGCCTGCTCTCAACCTAATAGCAACTGTTAAAGAACGCTCGAAAAGATTGCGGCTGTGTGTTATTTTTAAGGAAGCGTTGGGGCTGATTATTGTGTAAAATGCATGTCACTAAAGGGCAGAGCTCAGAGCATATTCAACTGATGTGGCACTAACTCCATCTAGAGGTCAATGGAGTGTACTTCCATTTGTCACTGTCGACTGTCGCTGTCTGTGTGATCTTTGAGAGAGAATAAAAATACAAAAAACAATAGTGTGACTGCATTTAAGTAGTTAATAGTCTGGTCCATGTGACTTCACCTATTAGTCACCTATAATCAACACCTGGAAGTTACACAGTATTCTCCTATATGAGAGGCTCCATGGCTTTGCTAAAGGGTACCAGAGTAGTGACTGTTCATAAATCAAACACAGATCTGTTAACAGTGCTATGTTTATGTCTTGTTGATGTACTCGCTTATCATCTATCAACACAAAGACAGGATAGAGGTTAAACAAAGCCACTGATATGTGTGTCAATGGTGCCTACACACAAATAAGGCTGTCATATTGTTTAGTCCTTTTCTCTCGGGTGGATGGATAGGAAGGAGGGGAGGACAGAGAAAGAGGACGAGGAGGAGGGTGGGGGGAGTCCCCTTAGGGTTTACAAATACGGAGAGGGGGTCAGCGACTCCTCAGTGTTCCTACAACTTCAGATGAATCCATACACAGCCAATCCCAGGGGCCTGGACTTTGTGACCACAACCTTGCCAATCGTAGGAATCCCCTTTAATGAGAAGTGGCAGAGGCCTTCTGCTCACAATCACATTTCAATGAACTTCTCTCCCTGTCTTCATCTCTTTATCATCCTCTCTACTCATCCCTGCCTCCGCCCAACTTTTCCTTTTGTCCGCTTCCTATCCATCGAGCTGACAGCTGACATATCGCCATGGTGACTGTGCTAATGAGCACTGGCACATGACCTTCAAAGAGGTCAAGGCAGAGCTGGTCATTAACCTGACACACACACACATACACAAACATACACGCAGAGTATTGAGCATATCTACAATGGATGGTGTTTTGATATACTTCCACACTGCACACATTTTTACCCAAATCTCTCTCTAAAGTAACAACATACAAAGTTTTGACTTAAATGACCAAGTCCATGTAAACACACTCCCAAACCCCCTCCCCACAGTACTTAGACACAGTTGAACACTTAGGGGTCATGTAAAAGACAGACAGTGGCTCAGTTGGTTGTGTTTGTTAAAAAAGAGTGGAAACGCTAACAAAAACTATCTGAATAAGGACGTGTGCTATGGTGGCAAAGGGAACCCACCAGCCCCTATCATGTCTAACTTAATTAAGGTTACGTGTGGGGCTGCTGGGTAACAGCGCATGGATACAGCTCACAGCCCTTATCACCACGGTGTCCACGACTGTTGTCAAAGCGCGGTCATCACAATGGCAGCCAGCAGAAGGTTGCTTACTGCCCAGCTCTCTGGCCAAGAGGGCAGACGGGCGATGACTTAGCACCCCCACACACACGCACATACAATCGTCTCCCCGCGAGGCAAAGTCAATTGTTGCCTCTTGGTGTAAAGCAATGACTCTGTGCCCCTTCAGGGATTTAGTCAGTCACTACAGCTCTCTTTCCAACTCTACAGCGTGAACACACGGAAACACAGGCTGCCTTTAGCTCCGTCCTGTCCTGAGGGAAGGTCACACCGGATCACCTATCTGCTCCATACTGAAAGTCTTAAAGACACAATGCAGACTTGGAGTATCGAGATATGGAACTCCTAAGGCTGCTGTTAGGGCGGCATAAACACATCTTTAACTTACATTCAATGAACACATCATATATCACCAACCTAACCAACACATTTCTACATTTCTTTGTTTTCTTGCAACTTACTTTCTTGCAAGTTGGACACCCCAGAGTTTGTGAGAACTGAGAAAAACACAAAACATGTCGTGTTATGTATTAAACTCAATCTGTCACTTTCTTTGTCCAGGGCTCTGTGTTCCAGATGTTTGGATTATCCTCCTTTAACTGCATTGGAAAACACTCCTCTGGAAGTTGCCACTTCCCAAATATATTAATGAAACACACACACTCACACAACACACACGACTCTGTCTTGCTGCTCAAACAGCTTGGATCCATTGTTCACTCAGCTGAAAAGCCTGACCTCAGGGAGACGAATTGAGGGATGCGCGCGCGCGCACTAACACACACACACGTCAGATCTAAAGACGATGACATTTTTCACAGAGAAAAGCGTCCAAATGGCAGGTGTCAGGGGCCGTCAGTCTCTAGCAAAGCGCTGGAAGGTAGGCGAGCGAGCGAGCGCGCACACACACACACACACACACACACACACACACACACACACACACACACACACACACACACACACACACACACACACACACACACACACACACACACACACACACACACACACACACACACACACACACACACACACACACACACACACACACACACACACACACACACACACACACACACACACACCAGCTGCCAGTGTGGGGCACGTCTGAAAAGAGCAAAGCCTCACAGACACTTATGTCAGTCTGGTGGCATGCACAAACACACGCACAAACACACACACACAGACACACACACAGACAGACAGACAGACAGACAGATGGCATGTCACACACACTTGTCACCCATGTTTGTCACAGACAGGACCATGGCAGGGAACGGTGGAACCCTAGGGGACGTTGACATGGAGGACAGGGTGGACGGTAGTGAAGAAGGAACCAGGGCGGACCACCAGGGTGGCATAATGCTAAAGGAAGGGGGGAGAGAGACTGGCACATACTCAGTGTCCACCTCCTCCCAATGCCAAAGGTCCTCTGCTTCACCCCCCTGTCCCTACTAAAGCCAAGCCAAGCTATGCAACACACACACACACAAAGATGATTTGCCATAAGGATTCAATAATTCGAGTTTTGTTATCATGGCACCTTAAGTTCTCCTCTGGGATTAAGACGCAGCTCAAAATGAGGCTGAGGTCTTTCAATGCCTCCTCTCGCTCTAACTCCCTCTCACTGTGAGGCCTGTGTCTCATTCTGTCATCACCAGCTCTGCCACTGTATGTTCATCACTCACTCATTGACCCTGGGAGCATGCCCGGACACAGGACATGACAGGGGATACACCACCACCACCCCCGACACACACACACACACACACACACGGTCATGAATACAGTCTACACCACTGTCCTGCAGGTCTTTCAAGTAGCCAGCAATAATGATCTCATTCCACCAGGAGTGAGCTGCAGGGTCCGGTGGGGGCCGTAGTCAAGGACATATCTGAAAGAACGCCTGTTGTGGTTGTGGCTGTCTGTGCATGGTACTGTCTGTGTTTGTGTCCAGATAACAGTGACCCAGTCAAGAACAAAACAATGACTACCACCTAACAGAGGGAGCAATGGCCTTAAAAATACATTAGTTAATAGTTTTTACTTCCAACAATTTAAGTGTAAAGTATTTTCTAAGAATTCCCATAGTTGATCTGTTGCTTGTAGCATTAAGGGCCTGAAGGGCTTAAGGAGAATGCTCCTTTGTGTGTGTGTGTGTGTATAAAAAGTAATGAGGCAGTCATTTCACTGCCTTCAGCAGTGATAGCACAGATCAAGCGGTCAAGAACGAGGATGTGTTTCGGGTTTGCTGTAAGCAGTGAAATTAGTTTGTGTGTGTGTGTTATGTGTGTATCATCTTCTTTGCCCAAAGATCTCTCTAACCTTACCCCACATCTTACCCTCTGATAACTTTAACATCAGCTTATTGCAGTCAAACTTGGCATCCTTCCTTCACAAAGCCCTAAATACACACATGACTGTGTCCTGGCCTAATTCCATTGTTCACATTAAATTTGTTCCCACTTTCAGTTGAAGGAAGCTGCCAAGCTGTATTGGATGATGTCATTTACTGCAAACTACAGTAGAAATGCAAAACAAAGTGTCAGTTCAGGAATGTTAAATTGTGAAGGCCGCAGTAAAGCTGTGGGATCTGATGACGATGTGTGTCACGTGTTAATACAGCAGCCGCTCCATTTTACACCATCAGTGGGCGAGGGGTCATGTGCCGCCGTCACCCGGACAACACGCCACTGACAATCACAACCTGGCCCTCTCACACAGACATGTGTCTAGCCGGTGTGGGACACTACAGGGGCTGTGTTATGTGCTCTGACATACCCTGAGTGTGCCACCAGTCAGTACTAAGCACGTCACACACACAGAGGGAGAGAGGGAGAGAGAGAGCGAGAGAGGCAAGTGTGGTAGCTGCCAGCAGGTTTTAATGACAATGCCCAGACTACAAGGACAGCCGTTACATATTCAAATCCACACATACAGGATGAAGCCACCTACATCCTAGAAGACATAATTGACCTGAGAGGGAGGTGGTGAGCATATTTCTGTTGAACTGATGTGACAAATGAATGTACAGCAGGAGCTCTTTAAATTGCTGGGCCACAGCTGTATGGCAAACAGCCCAATGTGCCTCCAGCGGGGCCAGGGAGGCTACAGACACACCTTGTCAGCTCCATAACACCTCATGCTGTATAATGTCCAGCAGGATGCTGGTAATGTATAAAGCCACTCCTGAAGCTTAAATTATATAAAGTTCTAATGAAACACTAGTTTTAATTGATTGGCTGTGACAGCCGATAGCACAGACGATCTTTATTAACCACAAACACAACAGAAGAAAACTACTTGGAAACGGATGTGTGAAACTCAATCAATGTCATACTGATTAGTGATAGAATCCAGAAGGAGCTCCACATGCAAAGCTATTTTCACAACGCAGATTATTTAACATTACTGGATTAAACAGGGCAATGTGTATCCGTGGCGATGGGGGTGACTGGGGTCTGCTGCTGCCAAGAGCTTCATAAGCTCATATTGTGTTTACTGAAGATGCACAGCCAAAAAGAGAGCTCTCAGTTGGATGCAAAGATAAGCAATCAGTGCATTGGCAAAACTATTACACCTGAATGTTAATGCAAGTTTCACCCCTGCCAAGCATAATGTCAGGGGTTTCAATAAGAATATCTGATGTTTCACTGTGATTCGCTCTGACGCACGAAACTGCGCACACACATAGTAAGTAGGAAAGTCCCACTGGCTGCCATTCAAACTGAGCACTGAGGCGGAAGGGGGGGAGTGTGTGTGGAGGAGACAGGGTGGAGATGGGTGGGGGAGTTGGGTTGGTGGCTCAAAGAATGCTAAGAGAGAGAAAGGAAGCAGACGGTGCAAATGAGGCAACTGACCACGGTGCTGTCCAGGTGGGGAGGAGAGGAGAGGAGAGGAGAGGAGAGGAGGCCAAACAGGCAGAGAGTGAGGAATGAAGGGAAAGTCTGCATTACCAAAACATTCCTTGGCTCCTGCGAGTCTAAATATACGCACCCAGTCACACAAACCACAGGCATGCAATATTTATCATTATACTTCTATACAAATTTGAAAAACCTTTCAACACCGCTAATGTCACGTTTTTCCTGGCAAGTCTATCTAAACAAGGTAATGATGCTAAAAAAATCGGATCGTCAGCAATCCAATTAACACAATGAAGGTTAAATACAATGTTTCTCTTGTACACTTGCTCTCTGTCTCTCTCGCTCTCTCTCTCTCTCTCTCTCTCTCTCCCCCTCTCTCTCTCTGTCTCCCTCACTTTCTCTTTCACACTGTGTGTGTGTGTGTGTGTGTGTGTGTGTGTGTGAGTTTCCCACCTATGCCAGCAGCCTGACATGCTACACCTGTCAGTCGCACACAATTTAAACTCTGCTTGGGCGTCTGATCAACCATGAAATGCTCATACATACATAGCAACACGCCGTCACAACGTATAAGAAACTAGGTCGCTTAATTACATGGGGGGGACGTTCACAGCGAGCAGTTTGACCCCTCGCTGTTTCACATACATACAAAACCATTTGCCGTCATTGCCATCATCCCCGTTGCTGTGGTGATGATGTTTTTCCGTAATGGCAAGTCAGGGTCAGCAGTGGGTCGAACAGCAGGGGCACAAGGTATGGAAATTAGGATTACAAATTGTCAGGACGTGCACTTCATTATTATTAGCATTTAAATTTATAGGTTGAGCCAGCAAACTAAGCAATTCTCTTAAATCACCACAAGTGAGTCGCTCTGATTAAGTCTAGTTGGGCTACGGTCACATCAAGCCCAATTCAGACGAATTTGCCCATCACTCTTGTAAATGTTTAACTAAAGAGTGAATCAAAAGACAAGCTTGTTAATAAATAAGGATTTTGTAGCTGAAATTCCTCAAATCCTTCAGAAAAAAAGAGATATTTCCATAACAATACAGGTCGATACTACTACTCCACCACACAATCATACACATATCAGATCAGTTTAGCTTTAAAGATATAAATAGCAGATGTGGCGACTCCCAGTGATCTCTGGTTGAAGAGTATCCTGCACACTTTCCTTTTCACCCTAAGAACCTTGGACTACTTAACACCAGCCTGTACATGAGTCCAATGCTACCGAATATAAAAGACTAAGTCTAGATCTGTAGCCAACATCTGTAATGTATCCACAATAAAGCACACACACACACACGCATGTGTCACCTTTAACATCTAAAGTATGTTTTTGTGCAGATATAAGCTACAGTCCAAAGAAACCAACGCCTGGCTTCACACCAACTCAAGAGCGATATCATCTGGATAACAGCAACCATATTTCTATGGCTTATGTCAAAATATCATCTCTCTTCTCTTCTAAAGTTCATGCACTTGCACAAGCCTTTATTCTGCAAACCCTATTAAGGAGAAGACGGAGCCTTTTCACATGTGTTACTTGCTGCGAAAATACAGTTAATCACATCAGGTGAAAGAGGACAGCGGGCCTGGACCACATCACACAGACGTCCAGCCTTTTACTGAAGCACAGAGCTTCAACGGCTTCACCGCAAGAATGAACAAGAGAGACATTATATCGCATAAAGTGCTGCTAGGACGAAAAAAAAACATCTGCCATCAAAATAATCATGTGAAAGTTAACCTGCTAAACGCCTCATTTCAACTGTTTGGGTTCTTGGAAACAGAAAATGAAACTTTTTTATTACAATGAAGTGTCGACCTCACACAAAACTCTATATGCTTTTATTGAACGTAGCAATAAATTCAGCATACCACTAACTCACTAACTCTCAGACACACACACACACACACACACACACACACACACACACACACACACACACACACACACACACACACACACACACACACACACACACACACTCCTCTGAATCATTCTAGGCAATGGTCTTGGTTCTAACCTCAAATCAACAAACACACATGGAACTCAGCTGAGAGGGAAAGAGATAGGGTGAAGAGAGGCCAGTGGTTGTTATGTTTGGACCCAGGTTCTGTTCTGCTGTATTGTGAAGTGTGGACTGGGCCTGGTTACAGACGGAGAGGACCACAAAATGTCAATTTAATTGGGTTGAAGTGAAACAAAGTCCAGATGGCTTTAATAGACAATACTTGCTTGAGGGACATTCCTATTTGTCTTTCACTCCATTTGATTCCATTTGCTTTCTCGCTCCCACATATTTTTCTCCTCTGTCCTCTGTTCTATTCCACATTCCTCCATCACTCCGTTCACGTTTCCTCTCCTGCCCACGTTTCTCTCTCTTTTGTGACATACCAGTAGGACACATTCAGGGGATGAAAGTAGCGTCTGGAGATGAGGTCGGCGAAGAAGGACTCCGTCTCGCGGCACGCCGTCCCGTTGCCAATGACGATCCTGCTGCAGCTAGGGTGGAGAGAAGGAGGGGGAGCGAATAGCAAAATGGAGGCAGGCACCATTAGCGATGGACAGAAGAAAAGGAGGTGTCATTCTGTTTTGTGCCTGATGCAGGTCAATGACCTCATATCATAAATTCAGTTTATTTTGTAACAGTACCTGTATTTCAGCATAAGATGGCGCAGTTTGGCTGCTTCTTTCTGCTGGCCTGAATTGTGCAAGTAGAAGATATCTGTATGGAGAATCTGACCTATGACAGAGAAACAGGGAGGGGAGGGAGGGAGAAGAGAGAGAGTGAAAGAGCGAGAGAGAGAGAGCGAGAGAGCGAGAGAGCGAGAGAGAGAGAGAACGAAAAGATTTACAAGGCAGCACTGCGGCAAATAAACAAATCTGCCCCTTCCTGTCATCCTCAAAGCTTGTGTGGATCTAAACGTACAGCTCTGGCAGGACGTCACGTGAGCTTTGAACCATCAAACCTGGGACCGCCAAGTTGGACCTGACGTGATGCCCACACATGTTTGTGCCAGTGGGAATAGTAGCCACACAATCAGTCACCTGGAGGGTGGGACCAACACTTACCCAGTGTGAAGCCACACCCACTGAGAGACGTGCTGGGAACACGCAGCACAGCAGACACGCCAGACACACATGCATATATGCACACACACGGTTTACACACCAGGGTCATGCCAACTGGTATCCCGTCTCTGACATACAACACCCACACATGACACACACGTCACACGGCATCTTTCCACACATTTGGGCTTCAAAAGTGGTTAACCAGCATGAGCAGCAGGACAGCATTTCAGAATGCATGCTTTTAGTCCAGTTGAAAACATGAAGGTGACACTACAGTGGGCCTGCAATAGTTCATTTTCATTTGGACAGTACCATCTTTTGAAAGGAATTTATCAGAACAAATAATGCTGTGCAGCCAGATGCCAATTAAACATCTGCATCACCTCTTTGATTATGTATCTTCAATAATTCAGCAGCCTTAAACAATAGTGGGGGTATGTACATGAGTGCTGAACACTTACTGGTGGGTGAGAGGATGGCCAGCTTGCAGCCATGTCTGAAGCCCGGGTCCACGCCCAGAATGACACAGCCCCTGACTGGACACACCAACAGGCGCTGGCGGAGGTTACGCACAAACATGGCAATGGATTCCTTCTCTGCTGCGCTTGTCAGCTTGGTCCTGATGAAACAGAAAGTGAGAGACAGAGATAAGAGAGGGACAGAAAGAAAGTGTGTGTATATGTAGAGAGGGAGACAGAGAGCTTAGGAGAGAGGGGGGGGCAGTAGACTGCTCTGTACCTGTAGCTCCTGGTGAGGAAAGGCAGAATGAGCCTTTTGTAAGAGTCCTCTACTGCATTCTTTATGATATTCCTGAGTTCCTCTCGAGCAAATGTTTTAGGCCTCCACCTGTTAAACACAATTTGTACTCATAAATGCATGCATACTGTGTGTTCAACTGAGGTTCTTCCGGTAACTCTCTGACTCAAGCATCCTCTCAAGTGACAATGAAGTCTCCCTCACACACAGAAATTTACTATTTTATTCTTTTGAACATGGTTTTGTGTGACAGTTTGAAAACAAATGAGTTGATATTATAATTATTAGTTGACTGAAAACATTACATACGTTACATAGATACAACAAAATTATTTCCAGTGACATCATTGTGTGTGTATGTGTGTGTACATGGCTGCCCGGCTGTCTGTCAGTGTGTTTAAGGGTGTTTGTGTTACCGTGTGTCTGACCTGTTGTTGATGCACCACCTACTGAAGTCATCATTCACCCTGCCTGGAATGTTCACCTTCACCGTCAAAATCTTCAGGCTCTCCCCTCGGTTGATAGCCAGGGTCTAGTACATACACAGACACAGACACAGACACAGACACAGACACAGACACAGGCACAGACACAGGCACAGGCACAGGCACAGGCACAGACAGAACAAACAAGAATTCCCCTGGTTAATCCATGGCTATACTGTATGAAGACCGTGTAGAACAAGTTTTAAAAGAATCACATAATATGTCCCTAAGCAGTTGTGACACTTCCCAAAGTTTATGTTTTATGGTTTGCTTATTTCTATTCGGAGGCACCTTACACTCATGCACACACACACACACATACACACAACCACATCTACAAACAAAATCTTAACTATTCAATCACACGTATACTTCCTTAACGAGCCTTATAGTGTGTCCTGTGGCCAGGCGTGTTGTGATGTGTGCAAGTCCCCCCCCCCCCCCCCTCAGAGGAACTGTTACATGCTGTTAAGTGTCTGACCTTTTCAGCGGGGAACCTTTAGTCCGCCACGGAACACACGGCCGAGAAACAAGACATCAATCTGGTGCCCAAGCGGAAGAAACGAGCTGACAAATGCCACCATTACGCCACCATCAGCGCTGAGACCGCCAGGCCTACACCCACACGCATTATGCCACAACTATTACCGATCAGCGCCACCCTCAGATGTACTGCCACACACACACACACACACACACACACACACACACACACACACACAAAACAAAACCTAATGGCGAGTTTGCTTGAATTACGCTAAAAGTTAGATTTCTCTTCTTCTGGCATGTTTCTGCCTCAGGCCGCCACATTGACTGTGATGATGTTTCTCATGCAATCTTCATCAAAGCACTGAAGTTTAACATGGTGTTGAATGGAGGAAGCATTAAAGAAAAGTTGCAGAGCTTCACAGCAGGAAACGGTCTGCTTGTATACGCTATAAAGGGTTAATTACTTAAATATCGCCATGAAACACTAACACTTGATACTTTAACACTTGAAAAATGATATAAAATTGAATAATACAGAAACATTTCAGGGCATTCATCCTCCCGACTGCCAAGATGCAAATCACCCTATTTTCTGACCAACCTAAGCTCAACCTAACAACACCTTTGCTTCTCTGCACTCTGTAATCTAACTAACACAAAACCCCAAATAAAAGCTTTTTGCCGGTTTGTCAAACACACAGGGCTGCTTGAAAACACACACCAAGACAATGATAAAATGGTGATTTGATCCATGTCCTCTGATCCATTGTCTTCTGCTCTGTTCTTACTGATAAATGTGGAGGGTGATCTGAAAGGAAAGGTGGTGATGTGAGACAGAGTCTGTGTGTGTGTGTGTGTGTGTGTGTGTGTGTGTGTGTGTGTGTGTGTGTCTGTGTGTGTGTGTGTGTGTGTGTGTGTGTGTATTAAATGGGCCTGAAGTGACAGGTAGCCAAGTACCGGCCAGACCCTGACAGGAGGAGACTGACTGGTCTGTGGTGTCCGTCCAGCAGCCCCCCAAGGGAGGGCAGCCAGCCAAACACACGTCCTCTCTCTATCTGTCTCTTTTTCTCTCTCACCCTTTCTTTATACGAACACTGTCATCAACACATCTACCAATCTGACATATCAACTCAGCAGAGAGACAGCTACACACGCACTCTTTGATGTGGCTTACACATGGAACATACATTTACCATTCACGTGTGTAAAAGGAGCTGTGTTGCAACGACTTTGGGCCGATGTGACTCACTTTATTAATAATCTATCCATAACATGTCTATTTAAAATCTGTCTGTCATTCAGCAAAATTCAGATATAATTGATGTATTTTAGGAATGAAGTTTTCTCTTGGATCAACTTCAGGCCTCAGCTTAACACTGAGGCAGAGATATCGTTTTTGGAAAATGTCAGTTAGTCATGAATTGATCAATTAAAAAACACTAAAGCTCAATAAATAAGCTCCGCAGCTTTTCAGTGTATTATGACTGCTGACGTTTGTTTGTAGAATTCAGTTTGACATTTTTCATATTTAGTTTAAAATCTACAAGTCTCTGAATAAGCCTCTACTTTAATTTGAATGTAGTATTCATACATTAAGACATGTTTTATTACTTATCAAGCAAAATGTGTAGAGCCTCTCCTTAGCCATAAAATGCAAGATGGTTAAGAAGTATAATGTTCTTCCTAAAAACAGATATTATAAGTGGTAAAACATAAGGAATGTAAGCTACATTGAGTGAATATTATTCTTCAGACAGAATGATTCTGGGTCAATATTTACTTTGCACATATGAAGGAGGATCGGCGGCTGCGAGGGATCTCCGTCCTGTACGATACACCCAAATTTACACAAACACAGCGGCGGCTTGGGGAGAAGGTTCTACTCTTTCTGTCCTTTTTCCCTCCTCTCTCTCTATCCAAAAACAAACACTTACACGACACGAGGGCAGAGACACGCTGACAACGCCTCTACAGGAATAATAAACCTGATCTGAGGGAAGAGGGAGAAAAGAGAAAGGCAGGTCACTTAGTAATAACTTAAAATTTAAATGGTTTACAATTTGGCTTTCCTCGATATTACATGTTTGATTACATCGGCTGTAAGTATTTAACTTCATGGACAGGATGCAACAGAAGAAAAGTGAAGTCAGGAGGAGGATTATTGACACATTCATCAATTGAACCAGTGCGCCACAAGGAAAAGTACAGATTCTATTATTTAACTTGAGCGTAAAGACCTCAACCGCTGCTATAACGCAGATAAACACAACTAAATCTGAGGCTGACTTTGTATCTAAGTGACAGAAGCCTGTTTTTCCAACTTATCCATCAAAAGAAGTGATTAATTGATAGAACAGTTCCATTTATCTACGGTTCTCTCCAGGCTAATCTTAGAGCGGAGCGCTAAACTACCATTTGATGGTGCAAATCACATTAAAAGCAAGACGTCTACGCTTTCAACAAATCCATCATGGCACGCTTTAACTCTGCACCGGGTCTTTATAGCTATGAGGTAAATGCATGAGCTTCTAAGAAGGCCTCAAATCTAATCTGATGGAATCAAATCTGAGCACAGCATCTCGGCTGTCAATTGATTGATCCTTTAAGACATACTGAACGCAATGTATGTACACTATAGCTACTTGTTAAACTAATAAAACCATTACATTCAACAACCTAGTATAAATGCTTTCAACAGCAACGGGCAATCAGTTAGTGAACCCACACACATACCATGAAATATAATGCAGTGTATATTGTGTTTTACTATTATCAGTTATCATGTTATTCACTTATATACGTCTTATGTTTGCCATCGTATTTCACCTATCGTTCCATATGACTCTTTATCCCTTTTCTAAATGATGTCTGTATACTATAATACATTTGTTAATTATCTAACTTTGCCTTCCAACACAGAGAAACACTTCAGGAGAACTTGCTAATGTCCTGATTTCCTTCCGTCCCTCGCTCTAATTCTCCATCCGTGGCCTTTAACAAACCACCGGAGCAGGGGCTTAATAAAGTGTGCTAAATCAAACAGGCAAGTGTATGTTCACACACATGCCTCCTGTCAAAACACATCTCCCACCTGCTCCCCCTTCACGCCAACTTGATGGCTAGAAAAGGTTCGTTTTAGCCGGAATCCGACAGCTCGCAGGGTCACAGCAGCCTGTGGATTAACACTCTGTGACAAAGGCAAGTCATCGAATTAACGGCGTCACGTACAAGGCGAAGAGAGGCAGAGCGGGGAGGTGCAGAGTGGATGGGGGGGGGGGGATAAGTGAAGGCCGCACTTCCACGTCACTCTGCACTGTTCATTCCCTCCGTGCCCCCCCCTCCCCCAGCCCGACTCCCCCTCCATCCCTCCACCCGCCTGTGGGTCCAGCAGCAGCTGTCGCTACAGGAGAGCGCCTGTCAATCAGCCCTTCCTAATCCAATGGCATGTCAGCAGGGGACATGTCACATATGTTGAGAGGAGAGGATGAGAGGACTTGTGGTGTGTGTGTGTGTGTGTGCGTGTGCGTGTGCGTGTGTGTGTGTGTGTGTGTGTGTGTGTGTGACTGCAGGGCAGTGTGTGGTGGGGCAGAGTTGAAGGCAGCGATGGAAGCTGTGGTGACATGAGGTCTGAGTAACCCACCAGTCACTAGAGGGACAGAGGGGGGGGGGGCAGGCGGGGCAGAAGAGGCAGAGGCGAAGGAGGGGGAAACACAGAGGCACAGGGAAACTACGACTGACATGGGCAGCATTCAGAGGTGGCATGCATGAGGCAGACCAGAATGATGCAAATGCAAACAGATGGTGTGCATTTGTTTGTTTGTGTGTGTGTGTGTGTGTGTGTGTGTGTGTGTGTGTGTGTGTGTGTGTGTGTGTGTGTGTGTGTGTGTGTGTGTGTGTGTGTGTGTGTGTGTGTGTGTGTGTGTGTGTGTGTGTGTGTGTACGCTTATGTCCTCAGACAAACTGAATGCAGACTAATAACAGTCAACAAATCTTAAAAATAAGCAGAAACAGACTTAAAGTTCAGTACACAGAATAAGAGCAAATGTTTCATGTAACAAAACAAAAAACAAATCAAATACTTGAAGCCTGTTTTTAGCCACGGGATGAAGTTGGTTCATCTGTCTCGTGGGAAGTTTGTGTCATTTGTAAGTATGCTTTAACTGGTTAATTATTCGTTCAGGCTGTACTTTGTTAGAAACTGAAGTATTGAATAACACAAACAAGAGTCCAACCAGTGCTAAATTGTGATGTCATGTGTGAAAGTGTATGGACGGACAGATGAGCGATGGGACTGGTGACCTGGCCTGTCCTCATTCTTACCTGATGGGGCTGGATGCGCTGGATGCAGCAGCTGAACTTGAAGTAAAGGTTGAACTTGTCGATGTCTTTGATTTTGTTCTGGGGCTTCCATTGATTTGGATTGCCTTTATCTGGCTTCTCCTGCTCTTTCAGGGCTGATCTCGACACGGAGGACTCTAAACTCACGTAGCTGTTCTCACACCTGAGACAGAGGAAAGGAGAAGGAAAAGAGGGGAGGAGACCAACCGATAAGTATAAAGGTATTAACAAGACAAATGTACAGAATATCATTTTCAGTTAGGGTCAGCAGATCTCCATGAACATAAGAACAGTAGCATGTGTGTCAACATGTTCTCACAATGATTTCACGTAGGTGAGCGTGTCCGGGTCTTTAGCTATCATATCAGCCAAGATATGCTCCACACCAGTAGCAACTTCTTCCACCGATGACAAACCTGACAAACACACACACACATACACACACTTGAGAATAGCACTTTCACTTAGCTTATGGCCATATCAGTGCACAGTTACAACGTGGTTTGTAAATGTGCTTTAATAACTGCTTAACTTTTCACCCTTACCCTCAGTACCGGCTTTGACCAATGACCTTAAATCCAGTGTGTGTGGCGTTTCCATTAATGCGGTGGCGGCGACCTCGAGGCCGAGTGCTTTGGCCCTGCGTGCCTTGGTCAGCTTACTTCCCTTCTTATAAGGAGAATACTGCAGAAAGGAGAAGACAGATAAAATGGTCCTTAAATAAAAATAAAAAGGAAATGTGATGTGAAAATGTCTGCAATTTTCAAGTGTGGAGCCCTTAGATGACATTTAAAAATTAACTTGAAATAAGGAGTGTATCTGAGGTCATAAATGTGACTCTGACCACATGATCCAGTTCATCAGCCGATCGGCAGCTCCTCAGATTTTGTTCCAGCTCGGTTGTCAACACCCCGTCCTTCTTAAGGGTCTGGATCACAGACTGGGTCTTTTTGGCCAGAGAGCTACAAAAACACACAGACACACAGATATATATAGATAAGAAAATCTGGTCGGCTAAATTCCAAACACACATAAAGCGGCTATAGAGATTGGATGGATATGCAACTGATGTAGATCCATGCAGGCAGAACACAAGCAGTCAAGCTCTAGACACCAAAGCTTGACTGTTACCGCCATCTAGTGGCCAATACTTGAATTAACCAGCAAACTGTGAATGTGAAACTCTACATTTTAACTTGCCGTTTCACCTCTCTCTCTCACACCCACCAACACCCACTCCCACTCCCACACCCACACCCAGACACAGACACAGACACAGACACAGACACACAGACACACAGACACACGGAGACAGACACACTGCCTACCGTAACTCCTCATACACAAGCTGGACATCTCTGACGGCATCAGCATCCATGTGGTTGATCATCTCTTTCCGGTAACGGACCATAAACGGCACCGTGTTCTCCTCGCGAAGCAGTTGAATGATATTTACACTCACCCACCGCTCCACACACGTCAGCTTAGATAGTAGCTATGAGGAGAGACACACACACAAATGTCACTCATGAGAGACATGGACACAAACTTTTCCAGGTATCAGTACCTCAGCAACAACATTGTGTCCTCTCAACTATCTAGCCAAGTCATGGTAACAACTTTTAGTGTGTAGTTGATTATGTGAACTAGGTAAACAAACCTCTATCAGGTCCCAGCTCATATTGAGCTCATTCTTCAGAGCTCGTGCTTCTGGTGAGTGTAAAGCAGTGGGCAGTCCCTGGCAGGCACCGCCGGTCTTCTGTTTCTTCAGACAAGGCTCGTCAAATGTGAAATCTTCCTCCTCTTCTTCCTCCTTCTTCATGGCGAGCCTGGCCGCACACAAGCTGTCCAACTGATGGGTCTCTGACACATGAAATGAAACCCTCTGCAACGAGAGAGGAGAGGAAGCTTTGATACAAGGTGACATCAGGCTCACAAAAGATTATTATTGTTATCAAGTGAATTATTCTTTCTTAAAAGCCAAAGCCTCTTACCTCCTCCTTCATTCTGACGCTTGGCTCACCCGCCTCTTCACAGTGCACTTGTGTTTCTGCTTGTCTTTCTTCGGCCTCGTCCTCCTTCTTCTCCTCCTTTAGTGCTCCTGACCTAGATGTTCCAGGAGCATTAGGAGATGTTTGGGCCCGTGGTTTCCCCGCTGAGGCAGGTTTCCGTGGGGCCCTTGGCTTGGGTTCTTTAGGCACTTTGGGAGCTTTGGGTTCCTTAGGCTTGGCAGGTCTCTTGGCAGCTGCTTTCTTCGGCCCTGCTGCCGGGGCTTTGGTGGGTTTCTTTGAACCCTTTGGCTTTGGCTCCTCTGGCTTCCATTCCTCACCTTCCTCACCACTACTTATGGTCTGTGTAAAGGACCTGATGGTAGAGTAAAACAGCAGAATGAAGGATAGTGCAGTGGCATAGTGGCGTCATAGCAAAGGTTCAAATGCTGTGCCAACCCTTTCTGTGTAATGTATAGTTTGTATGGTCACGTTCATATTACTTGACTTAACTCTCAAGCTTCTCCATATCTAACTAATTCACCTTCTATGACCACACACACACAAACACACACACACTTACAGGTCGCTGTCCACATCTGTGTATTTGACTGCTTTACAGGTCGTTGTCGCTCTGGGTCTTCGCATCATCTGTTTGAAGATTAGATGTCAAATTGTAACATCACATCATCGTATTAGCGTTAAGCAGCACCATAGTGTTACTTTAGGCAGGTCAGTATATCTCTCAAAAACACCATTATACACAGAGCCAGCCCACTTTGAGCCTCCTACCTTGTGAAGTCGCTACAAACCAAGCGAAAGGTGAAGTTGTAAGTTTGCTCTCGCTAGCTTCTTTCAAAATTGGCGCTTCTCGTTAGCTAGCTAGCGCTCATTGGAGCTCTGTTGGTTTGGTTTATGTTTCCCTAATGGCATCTATCGGGACGGCATTAACAATATTTATACGTCGTCTTTGTGTATAAATGCTCGGTTTATTTGTGGATATTCCAGCATACAACGTCATGCAGCAGCTTCTCCGCTACATTTCACGAAGTAAACAGAGGTGAATTTGCTTCCTGTGACGCTGCGGGTTCAACCAATCAGAGCAGTCCAACAGTCTTAAAGGGGAACAACTGTCTAATCAGTCTAGACTAGAGTTTTGGAACAGGAAATGATATTTATTTATTTATTTATTTAGCGATACATGTTTGGCTTTTGATGGTAAAAAAAAATCAACTGAATCACACAAGTGTCTGTTCTTGCCTTTGTATTTATATTATATATAATGATGAATTGAGCGGTGGGCTTGGTAAGTGTACTGAGTAACCCTTTGTAGGGTTCAGCTCTGGACTCAGCCTTTTTCAATCTGGGATGTTGATGGTATTCAAATGTAATCTTATTTTCATATTGTGAACCAAATGTCGGCCCCAAAACCATAATTGAAAAATGTAGCTGTCAAACTGTAGAGTTGCCACTGAATTGATTGACATGCCCTTTAATAAGGGGACTAATGGTAGACAGAAACTAAATGTAATGTATTTATACTTATGAATGGGTCTCATATTATTTATATTTTATAGGGCAAGCTGGAAAATGTATTCAGATTCCAAGTATTCTTCATTTTCGGGGCAGGTGATTTGAGCTTAAAGTTTAAAAAAGATTTCTCTGGTTACTAGATATAAAATACTATTATAATTAAAGCATACTTGACATATTTATTCTTCATCCAGCAGTAAAGGATATACTGTATAAAAGTAAAGGAATTCTGATATGTCAACAAGTAGTTTGATAATTGCTACCTGCTGCATGTTTGCCTCTGGCAACTGATGATGATGAGGATCAACAACCAATGAAAAAATTAATTCTGAAACAACCCAACCAGTTTGTTTGGTCGTGTGTTGATGTGGGTTTTCCCCGAAGCTCTCTCAGTTCCTTATCTCTGTCCTCCTGTACAGACATAAAAAACAAATCTTGCCACTATTATTCGCAAAACAGCTTGAAACCAGAAAGAAGGTAATAACTATTGTGTGTGTGTGTGTGTGTGTGTGTGTCTGTGTGTGTGTGTGTGTGTGTGTGTGTGTCTGTGTGTGTGTCTGTGTCTGTGTGTGTGTGTGTGTGTGTGTGTGTGTGTGTGTGTGTGTTTAACAGCCTCTTTGAGTGTAAGTGTGTGTTTGAATCAGCATCCTCGTATTTGATGTGGCAATGTATGTGTGTGATTTTACTTTTGTCTTTAGTGAAGATGGCAGATCCTGAGACCCAGACTACACCTCTGCTCAGATCCCCCAGCCTGCAGACTGCAAGCATACAGACTCATGGGTAAGGTGTGAGGGTGTGTGTTGTAAAATGGATTCCTAAATGGACTTTAAATGTCATCAATAACAGTGTTAAAACACTTACATATAGTACTAGACATACTAGTTCATCATAATTAAGCAGAGAATTATCAGACAGGGAAATGTTTGAGAGACTCGTACTTTTACTTAGTTGCCTTCTTAGAAACAGATGATTTCGTTTCTCCTTTGTCTGTGACGTGTTTGACATTTGTACCAGAGGTTCCTCTTTTCATGAATGTCAGGATTCTTTCAGAAACAAACAGAAACGTTCCTATCTTCGACTCTGTTTCAGTATTCACTTGTCCTTCTTACTTTCACAGCATGGATAGCTGTATAAATATCTCCTGTCCTTGTCAGGCTTACACCCCTGTGCTCATCTCCTCCCTCCTGTGTTCTGCTCTTGCTTTCCAGCGGGAGCTCGACCCGAGCCTGTAAGGTGGCAGGTATAACCCTGCTGGCCTGCCTGCTGATTGCCGGCCAGGTCCTGACCGCCTACTTTGTCTTCAGCCAGAGCGGCGACATCAAGTCACTGGAGGAGAACAACCGCAACTTGAAGGCAAAGATGGAGAAAGGAAGAACTGGTGAGGAGCGCAAAGATGATGCAATACATTCTGCATTTGTGGGCTGACCAATAACGTGTAGAGAATGGATAGTGGGTATAACAAACAAATACAACTTTTTTTTAATGATGAGAACTATTGTCACAACCCGTATCTCTATATCCTTGAAAGACTGGATTGGACTGGCCTCTGTAGAATATGACTGAGCTGGACTGAACCCAAATACTCCTTGTTTCTGATTGGCTCTGACTCTGTCCTGACTGTTTGTATTTCTCTCCATAGGTGCTGCGTCTGCGATGGTCCACATCCCCATGGACACCGTGCTGGTGGATGGTGCTGTGGCTGAGGTGACGTGAATATGATTTATGGCATTTGTTCAATATAGTGGCATATACCTGTACAATCCAGGGCAATGCTGACATTTCAAAAGCATAAGCAATTTTGGCTCAATGCAAAGCATCCAACCTGAGATTTCAATTTATTTGGTTTCTTTTACAGCCTTATAGTAGTGACGTTTATCTTTCTTTTCCCTCTCTGTCGATTTTTTATCATTGAAAATCAAATTCAGATGTTTTTTGTTCTGTTTGTATTTCAGGAAAACTCCACTGAGATCCCAAGACACAGAGGTACAGTATGTACATATGGTATAAAGTACACACCGTATATATGTACATGATACAGATACACACATAAACATGATACAATGGACGATATATAGATTACACTGCAGCACTGAAGAGAGGACAGGAAAGTGCCACATGCTTCCTGTTCCTGTTTCACTTTTGTATTTGCATGGAGCTACGTAGAAACAGAAGCTTTTGATTCAACACTACTGTATCTGACTGTTAGATGTGTTGCTTTGTAGGCGTCCTGAGCAGAGTGATGGCTCAGCCTGGTCTCATGCAGCTTGAAGGTGAGTACACACAGATGTTCTTCAGATCAGTGTGTATGTGGTTATAAGCCTTTGTGTGTGTCTGGACTTCTTCTAAGGAAAATCTGCTTAATGTTAATATACTTGATAGCTACACGTGTTATATTCTATAAGCTTGTCTCCCTGTTACAGTAGATACATGTCTGCATGTTTGTACTTTTCTTAAATCTGTTTTCTGTTCTTAGAGGATTAATTCAAGCTGATGGAATCTCCTCCTGACAGCAGTGATGCTTCAGCTCATCATCTTACCACTGCGTCAGTTTATCATCACTATCTTAAATCAATACTAAGTTTGTTCCACATTCCAGCTTATTTCTATTAAAGTTTGTAAAAGCCAATCAAGATCAAACTTTATATTAAGGGGGGGAAATTCTGATTATTTTTTCCTATTTGAGTGAAAGCAGCTTCACAAACGAACACATTCATATCTGCAAACTGTTCTTTTTTTTATTTTAATAACACAAATAAATCTTCTAACACCTTTGAATGGTTTTGATTATGAATAAACAGGTCAAGCACACTAAATCATGCAATGGCAAACAAGTGAAACAAACCCATGATAATGCAGCAAACCCTGGCCCATCATCTAAAACACATGAGATCTGTAAGTGTTACATATGACACAAGGACAGAAGGACTTTAAAACAAAACAAACCATGCAAACACCCAACAGAAAGGAAAACAACAAGCATGCTATATGAAGACACCAAGGTGATGATTGTCTGTTGGCACATGTGGTTCATGGACTCCACATAATAAAACACACATTATTCTAATAATTTCCAGTTCAAAAATAAGATAATTTCCTGTTTAGTTACATTTTGTGCGTTCATCTTGAGAGCAGCAACTCAGTACCTGGGGTGACCTTAGTTTGTGTTATTTGACAGCTCTTAGTGCAATTATGAATTTCTTTCTTTACCAGGGGGATTTATGGTTTCAGAGTGCAAAACAAACTGCAGAATAATCATTGATAATGTTCTCTCTCTGTGAGTATAGATGTGTAGATATTGCTGAAACATAGATGGTAGGTGGATTAAAGCTGAATGACTTAATAATCAACCATTAAAGGGCAGAAATGGGAGTATTGATTCAAACTATTGTTTTTTCCTGATTTTACAGACAGCAGAGACTTCCTGGACAGTGTCAGGGTCAGATAGTGATTATTATATAAACCCTCTTTTCCTGACAAATAGTGAACATATAACCCTGAAATGTTCTTTCCTAAACCATGATATGTCAATGGTTGAAACGTAAACTCAACTATTATTATATTTCAAGCTTTACTACAGAGTGTTCTGTCCCCACTAACACAGTATTACACAATTACATTGCTACAGTACTGAGGCAGCAGGAAGCTCAGAGGATAATGACGTCTTTGTGAGTGTAAATCAGATCTCACCAGCTCAAACTTTGCTTTGACTCTTCTCTACATAAAAGGTTCTTAGAACCAGCAGCACCGACACCAGGCACATACATGTTACATTGCAATAATTCGGTCTTCAAACCTCTCATCAACGGCACATTTTACAAAATCAACCTGGGTCCAGCATATGAAGTAAAAAGCCCAATCCAGAGGACGGGCTATTGCACACACGTTTAGAGATGATTGATCAGGTCCCAACCAGAGCAGGCACCTTAATATATATTCCATATAAACATTTTATCCACTAACAACTTCAGCTTTATAAGAATTAAAGCTATAACTCAAAGTAACTTGTCACTTTGGTATAGATTTTCCTGACCAGATGGCTTATAGAACACAATGAAACTAATCTAGATGAGTTTGGTGGTGCAGAGAAACGACACCAGCACCTGGAAACAACATGAACATGAACAAAAAGGTAAAAGTGTACGGATAGAAAAGCACCCTAAACACTTAAATGAGCTATTTTTATAGATGAAGTAAAACGATGACAATAACATCTGGATCTAGAGAAACTAAAGAGTTTTCCTGCATACTGTTCCCGTTTGCCGCTCCACTGGCTGCTCCTCACATGAACGCCTCATTCTTCAGTCCTCCTCCTCTCACTTGCTTCCTCCTTTCAGTTTGCTGATGTAGTCTCTGACCGTGGTTTCAATATTGGGAATGGCGTAATTCTGGGCTGCAAACATCCCTGTACACGTTCCTACGGCAACCCCGAGCAACGGTGATGAGCGCAGTCTGGCCACAACATACCCGGCCAGGAAACCTTTGAGGAAGGGTGACGACAAGAAACTTCCTCCCTATAGAGAAGAGCAGAGGACTTCAGACTGGATCAGCTGCATCCATAATCATGTCTACAAACCAGGGATGGATGTGTGTGGATGTGTGTGGATGTGTGTGTGTGTGTGTGTGTGTGTCTCTTACTGGAGGAACCCCAGCTTGTATTTCATCCTCTACTCGTCTCTGGATGTCCTCAAGTTGGTCCTTCAGCTCGACCAGGTCCTTCAGCTGGTCTATAGTGTTCTATCACACACCATAATGTAATTATACTTGGCACATATATGACACAATGGCAGATAATCAAGGATCTTCACTTGCACAGTGTAGTTAGTGCGGTTACATTGTGCTGAACATCAAAACAACAATAATCGTGCTAAGGAGTCATATTATTCTATTGGAGTTATTGGAATCAAATATATATTAATATTGTCAGACCATTTCTACAACAAATGAGCATCATGTGAGGTAAACTTTAACTAAAGCAGCAGAAAACGTCCTAACCTAACTTAAAACTAAGTCTGCACTGTAACGAAGATCTTCACTTTATTCTAACGCGTAATTTATGTTTGTTCTATTCTTTGGTGTTTAAATCAGCAAACAGAATTTTTAATGTGATGTTATTGATAATACATAGCTGGCAGACATGCTATGCTAACATGAAGGTGCTAAACGTTAGCACCGGGACGGCTGTCTAACAACATAAGCGATCTGTTAAACGTTAACCGATAAACAGGAGCTACACCAAGGTTAATGTGTTCTTAATAAAGTGAAATTGATACTTTGTAACTTGAAGTTGTAAAGTTGAGAGCACCGACCTTGTCGTTTCCCATGATAGCTTGTGGTTGATGTCTCTTCTTCTGGTTGTCAGTTTGCCCAACATGACATTTACTGCCATCTCGTGGCCACATGTGGGTATTACCAGAGAGAAGACTAACAACAACTAAGACTACAGGGGAGAGTAAAATGGCGATGCAGAAAGTGAATGTTAAGCATTGTAGAGATCAGAGAACAAAGACGTGTTTGGTTGGAAAGACAGCTGACATGAACTCACCCATCTTCTGCTGTATTTCAGCCTCTGTCTTCCACAGCTCGGCCTTCATTCCTACATATCCTCTTCAAGCTCACGTGTCTGAAGAGAAGACAGAAGAAAGAAGTGTATTGCTTCTTGTCGTGCGTGTAACAAATTGGTTAAACTTACCCCAAGAAGTGCTACATTTCAGTTTCATGCTTATCTGACGCTGGTGCTGGGAACAGAAAGACACTTCTTCTTCCTCTAAATAGGAAAAAGTGATGACGTCAAGTTTCAACATTGATGACATCCAAACTAATGATGTCATATTGATACATTACCAGTAGTAGTAGTGATTCAATCCATTCAGACATTTTCTAAACTGCCTTGGCATTGGGTTTAAAAAGCCTTTTAGTTTTATTATAAATTCTACAATTTTGGCAACACTGCCACCAACCCTTTCATATTATGGAACCACTGGAATGCTCAATGTCACAAAGGGAGCTTTACTTTATGGTGGACACCCGAGATCAGTGTGTTGGTGTTTCTATCTGGTTATCAAATATCTATATTTATACTCACACCTGTATGAGAGGAAGCTGAAATTGAGCCGTTTAATTAACTTAGGTTCCCTCTGCAGTCTGCTTGTGCTTCACTGGTGCAAGAGCCTAACTGGCCTTTCGCTCTGAGAGAGGGGGGGAGAGAGGAAGAGCGAGTGTGCGAGCGAGATTGTGTAGCTAATTAGAGAGGCAGAAGAAAAAAGTGTCACAGAAATACTGAAATACTCTCATTAATCAGCTCTGCTACACTTGCAGTGGGTTTATACAACATCCCTGTAAAAACTCATGTGAATAAGGAATAAAGTGAGTAAAGAAACAGCATTTTCCACTGAACATGATTAAATGTTTTCATTGGGGCACAAGGATGAACACACTGAATTTAGAAAGCTGCTCAGTCCTGGGCCTTAGGGAAGGTAGTGAAAGGTCCCTCCATTCCAGCAATTATTGAATGAGAGAGGAAATAACAGGAAGACTCCACCTGCAGGAGTAAATGGCAATACAGAGGGAGAATGTTAAGCATTCTGAAGAAAGAAGGGTGCGGCTTCTCAGAAAGAAAGAGACAGAGAAGAAGAGAGAAGATAACAGAGACAGAAAGGGGAGAGGTGGTTACATGGTGGGAGCACATTTTTGCTTTGCATGGAGTTTCAAATATTGCTTTAGCCCCAAAGTGATTCATTCCACCTCCATAGGAGCACGATGGGCCCAGTGCACTGTGTCAATCTTACACCCTGTGATTATGTGACCAGAGAATACAACAAAAGCTTCCTTGACCAAATTTAACACGACACTTAATGGTATCTTTGCAGCACAGTGGTTAATGCTCTCATTCTGCAGAAGGCTGTGTGCATTAAGCTCACCTCATCCAGGCTGAGGTCAGAATTAAGACTAAGGCTAAAGTGTACATTTAATGAGCTGCTGTACTGGAGGAGGAGAGAGAACTTGAGAGCAGGTGTTTTAGAGCTAGGAAGGAGTGATGGAGGGAAAATCTGCCTGCTTGTCACTGCTGGTGATCACATTGGGGGGTTTATTGATTGTTGCTGAGGCATTTTGGCTGACTAATCTTTGGCCACGGGGAAAGGTCACTGAGGCACATGGTGCAGTCATTATTGTGATCTGCTTTGGGATAATGTGACTCCGCATGCCGTAAATTTCACTACCAGATTAATGAAATTATGTGAGGACATGCAGGGGAAATAACATACAATAAATAAACAATAACAAGGTCACCCGCCGCAAGGTACAAGGTGTTAGAATGAAGCAGCTAGATTAGCGTAATGTGAGTGTTTATATTTGGTGAAACAGTAAAATGATTAATAACTTTCACATTTATGGCGAAGCTGTCGTTAATTATTTAACAAACCTAGCTGAAGTTTGACTGTTATGTAATGAAAGAGGACGGTAGTTTTTCTGTAAACAGTCAGTCCGAGGGTTATTTATGCGGAGGAGGAGGCGTGCAGCTATTATCAGCTTTCGGCTTCTATGGGGCGTAAAGCAAACGATCCTGCAGCAGATTATGAATAGTAACCCAATAATCACTTTTAGTCCATCTAAACCTCACTGCCTCCTAAAAATATTATTTCTTTTATAGACAGAAAAGAGGGGAAGGCCGGTGATACAAGAGGGAAGGATAGCTCTGCAGTTAAAGACGTAACTGATCAAGTCAAGCCTCTTTGTATGAGCCTTTATAATCACCCTAAACTATATCATGGAGATTGACGATGGATATTATCATTTGTAATTTTTGTCAGACCCTTCAGGCGTCTGACAAAAATGTGTGTACAAATTGGCCCACGGTGGCTTTGGTGCCAAAAGAACTGAGGCGTGGTTTCCTTTCACTTTATTAGATCACAGTTGAGCCAACAGACTGGAGCAAAAGCTTTTCATTCGCCGACCTTTGCAGCATGTCACTGCCAGACTACGTGATGAGTTTCCTCATTGCTTCAAACCTGCGAGCCTTTTGGCGCGGCTCAGTGTCCCGGAGTTGAAGTTGGCTGATGTTCAACGAACTTCCCCAATTAACCTCAGAGATCAGTATTCAGCCGGCGTCTCCGCTGATGGCAACGCCATTCTAGCAGAGAGGGAGGTGAGTGGAATACAACAGCACACAAAGAGCTAACGTTTTGTATGAGAGTAGATTAGAATGAGATTTTTTATATTACATTGCCAATTTGATCATTTTGAGCAAAAAGTGTCCATTTGGTAATCTCCCCTCATCTTGACTCCAGAAGTCAAACCCAATTAGAATGAATTCATTATGAAATATTTGAATGCTTGGATGACATCAGTGTGTGTGTGTGTTGGGGAGGCCACATACACTTGTGGGATCATCCATATGTCAGTTGATAGCCAATTAAAGTTGTTAAGCTCTGTTGCTTCTCTGGCACAAAGGGCCAAGACAAGATAAGGGCAGACGATTACTGCAGCATTTTGTTGCTATGTTCCGGTATGTATAAATCTATGTGTGTGCATGTGTGCGTGTGTGTGCGTGTAACCCGTGGTGCATGTGTGTAGCCGCAACCATGTAGCAGCGTGTCTAGGTAAGTGTGCCACAGGGAAATGAGGAATACATTCTGGTATAACAGTGCTGGGAGAGAGAATAACACAGAGAGAAAGAGATAAAGAAAGAGATAAAGAAAGAAAGAAAGAAAGAAAGAAAGAAAGAAAGAAAGAAAGAAAGAAAGAAGGAAAGAAGTGAGACAGCAAGAGAATGGGCGTCCCTTTATTCTATCAGTGGTGTCTGTCACACACGGGGGTCCTCTCCTCTCTCTCTTCTCATCACTTTCTCTATGGTTCTCCACCCCTCCCTTCCCTTCTCTCACTTATCTTTCCTCTCACTCAACTCCCTCCCTCTCTCTCTCTCTCCCTCACACACTCCCAGACTGGGGGATGCCTTAGCCGTTGGCCATCCCGATCGGAACGTTCATAGTCCCTCAGTCGGCACTCAGCCATGGAGGTTTGAGCAGTAGTTAGTTGTAAAAAGCAGAAGGATCTCTGTGTTATCCGGCTTTGTGAAGACACACTGGAGGATTTCTTTCAGCCTGTGGATTTATGAACGTAAATGTTCCATTAGAGCGGATGGAAGGGACGCTACTGTGAAGAGTGCGACCACACTGAAAGCTTGATGCATTTAGAGAATCAGATGAAAACGATGAGAACTTTTCACAGCCAGCTTTCAGGGTTTGATGGATGGTCTTTGGAGCTTTGAGAGCAGGGATAGAGAGACACAGTAACAGGTACAGCAAGGCTCAAGCTCCACAATACAACCCGGCAAGGAAGGATTTTCTTCTGCTGTTACTCTCATATCAACAACTTAATTGATCGTTTTACCTAAGGCACCTGAAGAAATCAGCAATCTATCCAACCGTTGATCGAGACCATCCGACCACATGGACGTGCGAGGGACCCGTGGGCCGAGGGGCAACCAGGACCAGAGGAGTCAGGGTTTGGGTTTTGGCGGCTCAACCACAGGGGTTCTATCGACTCCCCTGGTGTCGACGGGGCAGCAGCAGGGCTACTCGGCCAGCGTCTGGCTCAGCAGGAGGGACAAACTGGAACATGTAAGTTCTGAAACTCTACAGAAAAACTAATGGAAGGCCAAAGAAATACTACTACCACTGACTAAAATATTAATGCCTCAACAGCTTATGAATATTTAATAAAGGCAACTTTAGATTGGGAGCAAACATGAACAGGTCCACAGGGTCGTGTTCACAGAGTCACAGGGACCAGAAACACCTTAACCAAGCCCTTAAATCTAGCTGTTGTCCTGATTGAGCTTTTGGTAAATCAGAAACCAGGGCACCCAAATACAAGACACGGGCCAAAGGACAGGCAGAACACAACACACACACATACACAGTTCCAGCCTTTGCTCATCTACATCTGCATTCTCACAGTGATGGGTGGGTCTGCCAGGGGGAATGAGTACAGGAACAGACTGTATGTGCCCCCCAACGTCCTCAAGTTCAATGTCCCAGTCCAGCACTAGCACATAAATGTCCTAGACTCCTAGACGTTCTTTAGCCTGCAGACAAAGTGGACAGCTTTGTCGTACAATGGCAGCTGCTGAAGTGGCCAGAGAGTGTGTTTTTTTCGAACAGAAGGACTTATGTGTGTATATGTGTATGTGTGTGTGTGTGTGTGTGTGTGTGTGTGTGTGTGTGTGTGTGTGTGTGTGTGTGTGTGTGTGTGTGTTTGTGTGTGTTTTGTTCTCGCTCTCTGTGACTTTGTGAGATTGCAGAGTTCCTGTGATTCTACATTAGACAGGAGTTTCAAAGGTCTATGCAAAACAAACTTTTTGCAGGTAAACAATGTCAGCATTCTCCAGAAAGCCTGTAGGTGTAGAGATTTTGTATCAGGGTAAGTAATGGAAAATGTGTGTGTTGAATATTTGATGCTGGAGGAGAACACAGCGTGAGTGCTGCTTTCTCAGCCTGTCTGGAATGATGAAGCAGCCTGTCTCTCTTCAGTAGACCTACACACACACACACACACACACACACACACACACACACACACACACACACACACACACACACACACACACACACACACACACCAAGCAGTTTGCAGATGCCACACCACACACAGACCACACACACACACACACACACACATGTATACAGTGTTTTGCTTTCTACATAAGGAAAGACAATGTGTTGGTAACACCCCGCTAGATTTCACAGTCTAGTCGCGAAAAAGCTTATTATTATCATTGTTATTATTATTAGTTGGATTCTCTCCAAGTCAAGAGACAAGAGCTCCAGCTAGGACTTCCAATTATCAAAACAGTGACTTACTCTGCTGCCAAACAATGAAGAGTAGGTGACAGGAAATAGGATTAGGAGCTAAAGATCAAAGCGTCTGCAGCACATCTGGAAAACTTCATTCAAACTCCAAACTTCAATCATTCAATGGTCCAAAGAAATCCTAAACTCCAAAACTGCCGAGCATCTCTGATCTGTTGCCATGTTCATGTTATGTAATCTCCCCTTCTTTGCCAAGTTTCCATGCCATTAGCAGGTACATTATAGCCAGCTATCTGTATTTTTATACAAACTTCCTCATGAGCCCTCACTGTCTGAGTCTTTAAGCTCATGCACAGTGTGGAGATTGTCTTTGGTTTCCAATATGATTAAAGCAAATCTAAATGGCTTTAAGACCATTAAGCGTCTTTGCGCTATGGTTATGTGGATGTTCCATTAATCTCAGCACTGTGCTGTAGCCTGGACTCCATATTGATAGCATTAGCACATACAGTACTTCTGATGCTGATGCTCAGATACATTGTGATGAGGTAAGTAAGGCAATTAGTGGAACCAAAGACATGCACTTAAGGTGGACTTAATGCAGACGAGACAGCAGTGGATAACCAGCTGGGCGGGAGGCTGATCCCGAATCAAAGCTGGAATGTCCCAGATGTATTTGAGGAGTTGGCAGCTGAAGGTGGACTGATTGTGTTTCCAATTTCATGGTGACTGTGTTGACATATGGACCCATTTCTCTGGTCATCCTGGTCCAGGCAGTGTGGGACTCTGAGGCTTGTTATTGACTGTTATTGGACCCTGGAGTTCACTTAATATCTCTTTATGTAATCATAGAAAATGAGGGTCACTGTGATGAAGAGGGTGGCGGGGAGTGTGAAAGACATTATGAAGACCACTGTATGATGATGTGTTCTATCCACTCAAACTGACAAATGGCTTCTGGGTGAGTTTATATGAGTGCTAATGATGACAAGCATGATCATATCTTATAGATATCCCTAGCTTCTTGTGGTAGTTCCTTTCATTTTTTAATTGGCGAGCCTTTCTCAGACATACAAGGTGAGGAAATACCTCCAGCTTTGTGCTTCAACCATAGACGGTACAGCAACACAGACATACGACTCCTCCCCCTTAATGCTGTTAGTCATCTTTGTTTTTCCAGAAAGCTCTTCACTGTCATTCCTTTGCTCTTAGACCTGAACACGTTCAACACACATCATTCTCCCCGCCCCCCTCTCTCCCGACAGCCACAGAGCTTCTTGGCCACTGAATCTATGAAAGCGTTTCTGTAAAGTGTGTGATCTGTAGATTGTTTTGTCATCAGAGAGATCATCTCATTGTGTCAGTTTAAAGGGGAGCCTGCAGAATGAAAGAGGACACACTTACTTCAGTGCCCATAGGGGTCTGGTTATGTTCAAGATGCTATATACAGTGAATATTTAAATCTCTGAGCTCATGGAGAAGTTATAAAGGAGAGAAAGCCAGTATGGGTAGATGCATCAATAGAGGAAGAGGCTATCTATGCATTTGGACCGGAGCCTTTTACATTATCATGCACCATCAATCACCCAGCACAGTTTTGGGGAGCTTGGCTTCCTTCTTCACTCCTCTACACTTCAGGCTCAGGGCTCTAATTAAAGCCTCCCACATGCTTAGAGAGTGAAATGCGTCCAGCTGATCACAGATTGGAGCTAATGCTATCAATCAATGACATGTGGATCATATTTGTAATCATTTAGACCTGCTTTTAGTCAGACTGCTTTTCTGATAGTCAGGCTTCTGAGACATATGTTATGTTGAAGAGCATTAACCACTGGTAAACAGTTTGCAGATCCTCAGACAGTGAGTGTGTCCATGAGTCACTGCATGCCCAGGGTTTCACACTGACGCTATCGTACCCCATGCTAATTTTTGGGGCATTTGTATGGAAGTTTAGCTCATAATTGTAATACTTCACTTAAAGGGAAACACTAAAAAAGTATCTGAGTACACCAAAAGGAAGTAATGCGTACTTGCTTTAGTTTAGTTACATTCCATTTGGCACCAGATATTAATATGCATATTCACACACAGGCAGGGACTAACAAATGAAATCTGTTCATCTGTCATTTGGCGATTGTGATCTACTCTTCAGTCCTTATTAATAAACTACATGATGTATTACATGTTCCTCAGTTACTTTGAAGTACTTTGTGCTGCTGCAAAGAGTAACGTTTAGAGACTGATAACTGCAGGGGGAGCTATAGGCTTGTGTGAGAGTGAGAGCACAGCACCAAAAGAGGGATAGGAGAGAAAAGGTTTTCATTTAAAACAACTGAGTGCATATATGTGTCTGTGGGCACCAGAGCCCCCCGAAGCCCCCCACCCTCTCTCCCTCTCCCTCCCTCCCTCTCTCTACCTCTCTAGGCTGGAGAACCACAGGAAACCTTATCCTTATGCCGTTGCGCAGGGTGAACTCATTAGGCACATACTGGCTGAAACTCATTAGACTGACTTTCTGTTGGCAGTGTGTGTGGAGAGACTTGTTATTGTGGTTCATAAGCGTGATCAAGAGCTGCTCGCACAAGGGATTTGGGAGTTCAATACACCATAAAAATGTCAGAGGCGCTGGGAAATGTGGCATTGATATTTGTTGGATCTCTACATCTCTTGTGAATGTAGAGTGAATCCCTGTGATTCTGTGCAGAGACTTCAGGCATTGGAAACTTTCATGTTGGGTGTGTGGAGAAGTGAGCGATGAAATGACTCTGTCCTGCTACTCAGACAGTGTTTAAAGAGCAATATCTGAGGAGGCACAGGGAGGGAAGTATGAATATCATTCTGCAGCACGTGTGTGCGTGTGTGTGTGTGTGTGTGTGTGTGTGTGTGTGTGTGTGTGTAAACCTCTTAGTTATGGGATAATCTCTCTGATGAGTCGGTTACAAGCCACATTCTGACTGCGGGTCTCGCCCAGTAACGTATCAAATTAGCTTAGAAAGGATTTAGTAGAACTGTGTTGAAGAACTGGTTTTCTTTTCTATATGATAAAAATAAAACTGTTTAATTAAAATCTAAATGAATTATTATAATGCAGGAATGTGCAAATAAGAGAATGTGTGACATTAAAACACTTCAGTAAGCTGTGTGCATCTGTCCCATCACTCCTGGGAGAGAGTGTGTATCTTCAAACCTGTGATGTGCTGCGGGGTATTTCCTCTAATAAATGATCCCAACCAAAGAGAATTCTGCATTAGCAAGATATTGTTCCTGTGTTTTCCTTTCTGAAACTCTTCTTCATCTGTAATAAACCATCATAACACAAAAACACCCAAGTCAAACTGAGTTCAAAGGCTTCACTGGAGGTGCTGCAGAAGTGCTGGTGAGCCAATCAGCATGTCAGACACTCTGACATCAACCAGTTAATCAGCCTCAGAGAAACGATCGACCAGCGAGACAAGCGGCTGCTTCATCGCTTTGAGGTGGAAATGAGGCGAGCAGAGATAAAACACGCATGGTTAAGATTAATGCTTCTTTATTTTCCTCCTCACTGAGAACCAAACATGAAACCACAGCCCGTTTAAGAATTAACAAGGATTGAAGGAGGGATGATTGATAAGTTC